>NC_088414.1:40697857-40717857 GCF_034236695.1 Oncorhynchus nerka
AGTTATGAGGTTATGGTATTAATTCTGTATTAGTTATGAGGTTATGGTATTAATTCTGTATTAATTATGAGGTTATGGTATTAGTTATGAGGTTATGGTATTAATTCTGTATTAGTTATGAGGTTATGGTATTAATTCTGTATTAGTTATGAGGTTATGGTATTAGTTATGAGGTTATGGTATTAATTCTGTATTAGTTATGAGGTTATGGTATTAATGATGTATTAGTTATGAGGTTATGGTATTAATTCTGTATTAGTTATGAGATTATGGTATTAGTTATGAGGTTATGGTATTAATTCTGTATTAGTTATGAGGTTATGGTATTAATTCTGTATTAGTTATGAGGTCATGGTATTAATTCTGTATTAGTTATGAGGTTATGGTATTAATTCTGTATTAGTTATGAGGTTATGGTATTAGTTATGAGGTTATGGTATTAATTCTGTATTAGTTATGAGGTTATGGTATTAGTTATGAGGTTATGGTATTAATTCTGTATTAGTTATGAGGTTATGGTATTAGTTATGAGGTTATGGTATTAATTCTGTATTAGTTATGAGGTTATGGTATTAATTCTGTATTAGTTATGAGGTTATGGTATTAATTCTGTATTAATTATGAGGTTATGGTATTAGTTATGAGGTTATGGTATTAATTCTGTATTAGTTATGAGGTTATGGTATTAATTCTGTATTAGTTATGAAGTTATGGTATTAGTTATGAGGTTATGGTATTAATTCTGTATTAGTTATGAGGTTATGGTATTAATGATGTATTAGTTATGAGGTTATGGTATTAGTGATGTATTAGTTATGAGGTTATGGTATTAGTGATGTATTAGTTATGAGGTTATGGTATTAATTCTGTATTAGTTATGAGGTTATGGTATTAATGATGTATTAGTTATGAGGTTATGGTATTAGTGATGTATTAGTTATGAGGTTATGGTATTAATTCTGTATTAGTTATGAGGTTATGGTATTAATGATGTATTAGTTATGAGGTTATGGTATTAGTGATGTATTAGTTATGAGGTTATGGTATTAATTCTGTATTAGTTATGAGGTTATGGTATTAATGATGTATTAGTTATGAGGTTATGGTATTAGTGATGTATTAGTTATGAGGTTATGGTATTAGTGATGTATTAGTTATGAGGTTATGGTATTAGTGATGTATTAGTTATGAGGTTATGGTATTAATTCTGTATTAGTTATGAGGTTATGGTATTAATGATGTATTAGTTATGAGGTTATGGTATTAGTGATGTATTAGTTATGAGGTTATGGTATGCTTTGCTATTGGTTTGAATGAGTTGCTTGTGTGCTGTGATTGGTTGCAGGTGTGATGAAAAATGCACCTCTACATGTTTTCAACAAAACGGGGGTGCATTGCACTTCTGCCAGTTACAAGGCCCCTCCACCAATAATGCAGACCTACTTCAGTGAACATACTGTACATTACTACCTGCTATAGACCACGACCTGTATTATAAAATGGAAACGGTGGTGAACCACATAGGTTGCTGCTATGGTTTTGCTGTTGATTACATCAGGAGTGTAACCTAGCCAGCAGGTCCGACCCGCTTGTCTACAGCTGCACTAGGGTCTGACAGGCCTCCGGTGTAGATTAAGACACAGAGTGGAGCCGGCTAGATATAGAGATACAGCTCGGAAAATGTACCTCAATCCAGGGTTGAGAAATGTCCCTTTATCCCCAACTGTTACACTGAGAAGATTGAACGACGGGTAGTTTTTAAAATAAACTGCTGTTTTCGTCGTCATGCGAGCTAGCAGTATGAAAGCCAGTTCAATCACACACACCACCTGCTGCTCCTGTTACACAGTAATAGTTACATACGTTTTATGTTAAAATAATTATTTTTGCACCAAAGTAGTGCACTGAGCCTTTAATAGTTCTGTATTAGTGATCCGATATAGCCATCTGCAGCATGGGCAAATATATTTCTCCAGCACTGAGACACCGACGCCCTACTTCCCGTGACCATGGTTACGTAAGTGTGTACGGATTTAGCTACTTTATGGGTCTAAAACAGCAATACTGTTTTTATAGTAACAACAAACATTACATTCCCAGACTAATGGGTTTTCCTGCGGTAAAGTGTCATGGTAACCTGGTCCCAGATCTGTTTGTGCTGGCGTAACAATAACCATAGGAGTTGGCAAGACTGCACCAACAGATCTGGGATGTGTCCCTAAATACTCTGTTGGGACAGTGTATGATCAGAGACACATACGGCCAGTTTCCCCAGACACAGATTAGGCATTGTCCTGAACTAGAGTGCCCCCATTGAGATTGGCATGCTTTTTAGTCCAGAACTCTCTTTAATCTGTTGTCCGGGAAACCAGCCCATAATGTTTCATATTTTATTTGTCATTTTTTAACCAGGTAAGAACACATTATCTGTTACAATAACGACCTATACACATCATCAGACATACAGTAGATTATTTAATTTGATTGGGCCACGTAAAGGTGACCTAGCCCTTCAATCCTCAGGGACAGATTGAATGAATTTGAGGACACAAGTTTAATCCTCACAACAAAACTAATGGCATTTCCTTCACTCGTGTCCTCTGTCTCACCGTCATGGTCGGTCAGTCATCCCTGTTTGATGCCAAAATAAAACCCTCTACAGACTTTCATACAGACAGGAATGCTAGTCTGGCTGCACGACAAAATATCAAATTTAGAATGCTTTCCAAATGGCACCCTATTCCGTATATAGTGCACTACTTTAGAACATGGGCCATATGTTCAGGTAAAAAGTAGTGCACTATACAGGACATTGTGACACAGCGTGTCATAAACCTTACATAGGGTTCCATAGAACACTGTGACACAGCGTGTCATAAACCTTACATAGGGTTCCATAGAACACTGTGACACAGCGTGTCATAAACCTTACATAGGGTTCCATAGAACACCGTGACACAGCGTGTCATAAACCTTACATAGGGTTCCATAGAACACCGTGACACAGCGTGTCATAAACCTTACATAGGGTTCCATAGAACACTGTGACACAGCGTGTCATAAACCTTACATAGGGTTCCATAGAACACTGTGACACAGCGTGTCATAAACCTTACATAGGGTTCCATAGAACACTGACACAGCATGACACCATAGCCCCGTGTGTCATAAACCTTACATAGGGTTCCATAGAACACTGTGACACAGCGTGTCATAAACCTTACATAGGGTTCCAGTGAACACTGTGACACAGCGTGTCATAAACCTTACATAGGGTTCCATAGAACACTGTGACACAGCGTGTCATAAACCTTACATAGGGTTCCATAGAACACCGTGACACAGGGTTCCATAGAACAGCGTGTCATAAACCTTACATAGGGTTCCATAGAACACCGTGACACAGCGTGTCATAAACCTTACATAGGGTTCCATAGACCACCGTGACACAGTGTGTCATAAACCTTACATAGGGTTCCATAGAACACCGTGACACAGCGTGTCATAAACCTTACATAGGGTTCCATAGAACCCCGTGACACAGCGTGTCATAAACCTTACATAGGGTTCCATAGAACCCCGTGACACAGCGTGTCATAAACCTTACATAGGGTTCCATAGAACCCCGTGACACAGCGTGTCATAAACCTTACATAGGGTTCCATAGAACACTGTGACACAGCGTGTCATAAACCTTACATAGGGTTCCATAGAACCCCGTGACACAGCGTGTCATAAACCTTCCGTCCTCCTCCTACATGTCAGCCATATAGTAGGTTGTCTACACTGTCCATACCATAGGGTGATTCCATGCCAGCGTAGTCTGATTTGTTTTTTTTTGGTATCTCAGATTGTTCTGGAAATGTCACATAGTAACTTCATTGGGAGGAAGGATGTTTGACATGCTTTTTACATTTGTATCACAAAACCTTTAGGCAATTTTTAGATCTATACGTTCCTATGAGCTGTGAACCAGACATGATACAGACATCTTTTGCTGTCATTATACTCCTCATGGTGTGCTCTAACAAATGGAGTATGCATAGATTCTGAAATACACATTTTCACGTGAATTAGTTACAACATTACAAATATTTATGAATATCTCAAAACCACCCGTTGATTTTTCTTATTTAAAAAAACAACAGTTTCTAACAATATACTCTTCGAACCCTTCACATTTCCAGATTGGTGCTTTCTGGTACTTTTCAATGATATGGCTCATTTTATACCTAAAAATTGACAGTATAGGTCATTAACCAATCACAGCACTCCTTTAGGATGGCACATTCAGCAAATCACCAGCAGAGGGAGTTCTCTTTCAATCCATTTTCCCATTCACCGTGTTGTGGGTTCTCATAACCTGTTTTATAACTTCAGAATTAGCACAGTGCCCACTCTGGAAATGTGATGTACTTGCAGAGTATATTGTTACAAAAAATATGTCTTAAAATGAGCAAAATCAATAAGGGTAGTTTGGAGATATGAATATTTGTAATGTGAAAGGTTTAATTTCAGAACCTAGACATACTACGTATTTTAAAACACACTAAAGGGAGTTTAACGACATGAAGATGCCTGTATCATGTACGGTGCACAGATCATAGGGTCTTACAGGAGAATATACACTGAGTCTACAAAACATTAAGAACACCTTCCTACTATTGAGTTGAACTCTCCCCTTTTGCCCTCAGAACAGCCTCAATTCATCTGAGGTGTTGAAAGCGTTCCACAGGGATGCTGGTCCATGTTGACTCTACAAGGTGTTGAAAGCGTTCCACAGGGATGCTGGTCCATGTTGACTCTACAAGGTGTTGAAAGCGTTCCACAGGGATGCTGGCCCATGTTGACTCTGACTTACAAGGTGTTGACTCTACAAGGTGTTGAAAGCGTTCCACAGGGATGCTGGCCCATGTTGACTCTACAAGGTGTTGAAAGCGTTCCACAGGGATACTGGTCCATGTTGACTCTACAAGGTGTCTAAAGCGTTCCACAGGGATGCTGGCCCATGTTGACTCTACAAGGTGTTGAAAGCGTTCCACAGGGATGCTGGCCCATGTTGACTCTACAAGGTGTTGAAAGCGTTCCACAGGGATACTGGTCCATGTTGACTCTACAAGGTGTCTAAAGCGTTCCACAGGGATGCTGGCCCATGTCGACTCTACAAGGTGTTGAAAGCGTTCCACAGGGATGCTGGCCCATGTTGACTCTACAAGGTGTTGAAAGCGTTCCACAGGGATGCTGGCCCACGTTGACTCCAATGCTTCTCACAGTTGTGTCCAGTTGGCTGGATGTCCGTTGGGTGGTGAAACCGTTCTTGATACACACTGGAAATGGTTGAATGTGAAAAACCCCAAGCAGCTTTGCAGTTCTTAACACACTCAAACCTCGTTCAGAGGCACTTGAGTATTTTGTCTTGCCTGTTCACCCTATGAATGGTACACATACATGGCCCCATAGCCATTTCCAACGACAGTCACATCACATCATGCTGTTGTTGTGAATCAGGAAGTTACTTTCTGTCTATGTCCATCATGCTTTACCTTAAACGTACAGGGTTGACCATAATCGGATGTTTATGGAGTGGTAAGATTATATATTTGGGGTGGCAGGTAGTGGTTAGAGTGTAGGGATGGTAGGTAGCCTAGTGGTTAGAGTGTAGGGATGGTAGGTAGCCTAGTGGTTAGAGTGTAGGGATGGTAGGTAGCCTAGTGGTTAGAGTGTAGGGATGGTAGGTAGCCTAGTGGTTAGAGTGTAGGGATGGTAGGTAGCCTAGTGGTTAGAACGTAGGGATGGTAGGTAGCCTAGTGGTTAGAGTGTAGGGATGGTAGGTAGCCTAGTGGTTAGAGTGTAGGGATGGTAGGTAGCCTAGTGGTTAGAGTGTAGGGATGGTAGGTAGCCTAGTGGTTAGAGCGTAGGGATGGTAGGTGGTAGCCTAGTGGTTAGAGTGTAGGGATGGTAGGTAGCCTAGTGGTTAGAGTGTAGGGATGGCAGGTAGCCTAGTGGTTAGAGTGTAGGGATGGTAGGTAGCCTAGTGGTTAGAGTGTAGGGATGGTAGGTAGCCTAGTGGTTAGAGCGTAGGGATGGTAGGTAGCCTAGTGGTTAGAGTGTAGGGATGGTAGGTAGCCTAGTGGTTAGAGTGTAGGGATGGTAGGTAGCCTAGTGGTTAGAGTGTAGGGATGGTAGGGATGGTAGCCCTAGTGGTTAGAGTGTAGGGATGGTAGGTAGCCTAGTGGTTAGAACGTAGGGATGGTAGGTATTCTAGTGGTTAGAGTGTAGGGATGGTAGGTAGCCTAGTGGTTAGAGTGTAGGGATGGTAGGTAGCCTAGTGGTTAGGTGTAGGGATGGTAGATAGCCTAGTGGTTAGAGTGTAGGGATGGTAGGTAGCCTAGTGGTTAGAACGTAGGGATGGTAGGTAGCCTAGTGGTTAGAGTGTAGGGATGGTAGGTAGCCTAGTGGTTAGAGTGTAGGGATGGTAGGTAGCCTAGTGGTTAGAGTGTAGGGATGGTAGGTAGCCTAGTGGTTAGAGTGTAGGGATGGTAGGTAGCCTAGTGGTTAGAGTGTAGGGATGGTAGGTAGCCTAGTGGTTAGAGTGTTGGGATGGTAGGTAGCCTAGTGGTTAGAGTGTAGGGATGGTAGGTAGCCTAGTGGTTAGAGTGTAGGGATGGTAGGTAGCCTAGTGGTTAGAGTGTAGGGATGGTAGGTAGCCTAGTGGTTAGAGTGTAGGGATGGTAGGTAGCCTAGTGGTTAGAGTGTAGGGATGGTAGGTAGCCTAGTGGTTAGAGTGTAGGGATGGTAGGTAGCCTAGTGGTTAGGCGTAGGGATGGTAGGTAGCCTAGTGGTTAGAGTGTAGGGATGGTAGGTAGCCTGAGTGGTGGTTAGAGTGTAGGGATGGCAGGTAGCCTAGTGGTTAGAGTGTAGGGATGGTAGGTAGCCTAGTGGTTAGAGTGTAGGGATGGTAGGTAGCCTAGTGGTTAGAGCGTAGGGATGGTAGGTAGCCTAGTGGTTAGAGTGTAGGGATGGTAGGTAGCCTAGTGGTTAGAGTGCAGGTAGCCTAGTGGTTAGAGTGTAGGGATGGTAGGTAGCCTAGTGGTTAGAGTGTAGGGATGGTAGGTAGCCTAGTGGTTAGAACGTAGGGATGGTAGGTATTCTAGTGGTTAGAGTGTAGGGATGGTAGGTAGCCTAGTGGTTAGAGTGTAGGGATGGTAGGTAGCCTAGTGGTTAGGGTATAGGGATGGTAGATAGCCTAGTGGTTAGAGTGTAGGGATGGTAGGTAGCCTAGTGGTTAGAATCGTAGGGATGGTAGGTATTCTAGTGGTTAGAGTGTAGGGATGGTAGGTAGCCTAGTGGTTAGAGTGTAGGGATGGTAGGTAGCCTAGTGGTTAGAGTATAGGGATGGTAGATAGCCTAGTGGTTAGAGTGTAGGGATGGTAGGTAGCCTAGTGGTTAGAGCGTAGGGATGGTAGGTAGTCTAGTGGTTAGAGCGTAGGGGTGGCAGGTAGCCTAGTGGTTAGATCGTAGGGATGGCAGGTAGCCTAGTGGTTAGAGCGTAGGGATGGTAGGTAGCCTTGTGGTTAGAGCGTAGGGATGGTAGGTAGCCTAGTGGTTAGAGACAGGTAGCCTAGTGGTTAGAGCGTAGGGATGGTAGGTAGCCTAGTGGTTAGAGTGTAGGGATGGTAGGTAGCCTAGTGGTTAGAGTGTAGGGATGGTAGGTAGCCTAGTGTTTAGAGTGTAGGGATGGTAGGTAGCCTAGTGGTTAGAGTGTAGGGATGGTAGGTAGCCTAGTGTTTAGAGTGTAGGGATGGTAGGTAGCCTAGTGGTTAGAGTGTAGGGATGGTAGGTAGCCTAGTGGTTAGAGTGTAGGGATGGTAGGTGGGGGCTTGTTTCTAACATTCTAGGTCTGTTAAAGTTTTAACAAAAAAAAAAGTTGTATAAAATAATATTCTTCTGTGAGAGAGGGAGTGAGGGAGAGAGGGAGAGAGGGAGAGAGGGAGAGAGGGAGAGAAAGAGTGAGAGGTACATCACCCCCCTTGCTCCCTTGTAAATATAACTTCACTTCAGGCTATGGATTCTTTCACCTTAAACACACATTTCTCAGAGAAGAATGAAGTCACACTTTTTACCTCACTCTATCTCTCCCTCCTCCTCCACCTCCTCTCTCTCTCTCTCTCTCTCTCTCTCTCTCTCTCTCTCTCTCTCTCTCAGGGGTATAGTGGACAAGGATTAGGGCTTATTTCTAACTTTCCATTAAAATAAAGATGAAAAAATTACAAAATTCTCCCTCTCTCCCCCATCTCTCTCTCTCTACACCTCCCTCTCCCCACACCTATCTCTCTCTCTACACCTCTCCCTCTCCTCCCCATCTCTCTCTATCTCTCTCTACACTCCCTCTCCCCCCCTATATTTGTCATTACCATGTAGTCCTGTTATAGAGGAATGTGTTGTATGCAGCAGTAGCAACATCAACATGTTACAGCAGGCAGCTTGTGTCCCTGGAGGGTCCTCTGCTTTACTAGCCTAATCTGCATTCATACGTGGCTCTACTAGGAGGGTCCTCTGCTTTACTAGCCTAATCTGCATTCATACGTGGCTCTACTAGGAGGGTCCTCTGCTTTACTAGCCTAATCTGCATTCATACGTGGCTCTACGAGGAGGGTCCTCTGCTTTACTAGCCTAATCTGCATTCATACGTGGCTCTACTAGGAGGGTCCTCTGCTTTACTAGCCTAATCTGCATTCATACGTGGCTCTACCAGGAGGGTCCTCTGCTTTACTAGCCTAATCTGCATTCATACGTGGCTCTACTAGGAGGGTCCTCTGCTTTACTAGCCTAATCTGCATTCATACGTGGCTCTACTAGGAGGGTCCTCTGCTTTACTAGCCTAATCTGCATTCATACGTGGCTCTACTAGGAGGGTCCTCTGCTTTACTAGCCTAATCTGCATTCATACGTCGCTCTTCTAGGAGGGTCCTCTGCTTTACTAGCCTAATCTGCATTCATACGTGGCTCTACTAGGAGGGTCCTCTGCTTTACTAGCCTAATCTGCATTCATACGTGGCTCTACTAGGAGTGACAGAATGAGAGAGAGAAAGAGAGCGATTGTGCAATGTGATCTCTCCCTATAGGGCTGACATGCTATATGATTTGACAGTGTGGGGATTTATTGTACACCTTGCCATGAGGCAAAAGTGATAACTAAGTGCCTCGGGAAACAAAACATTGATATTTTGAGTCCATGGCCAGGAAACTCCCCAGACCTTAATCCCATTGAGATCTTGTGGTCAATCCTCAAGAGGCGGGTGGACAAACAAAACCCCACAAATTCTGACAATCTCCAAGCATTGATTATGCAAGAATGGGCTGCCATCAGTCAGGATGTGGCCCAGAAGTTAATTGACAGCATGCCAGGGCAGATTGCAGAGGTCTTGGAAAAGAAGGGTCAACACTGCAAATATTGACTGTTTGCATCAACTTCATGTAATTGTCAATAAAAGCCTTTGACACTTATGAAATGCTCATAATTATACTTCAGTATTCCATAGTAACATCTGACAAAAATATCTAAAGACACTGAAGCAGTGTCACGATAGCTAGGAGTGGTGGGTGGGGAGTCCAGCGCAGAGAGCAATGTTCCAAATGAGAATGTTTATTCCAAATATGGGTCAAGCCAAAAACAACAGACACAAATGACCACGAAAACAAGAACGAAAACAAACCGTACAGGAATAAAACACAAACATCCACTGACAGAAAAATAAACAAGCCTGTACAAAAGCAGGCGGCCCTGAAGGCTTAAAATAACCCTGAAATAACAACAGACAAGAAACAGTGGAAAACAATCAAGACAAAACAAACAGAAAAGGAATCTGTGGCAGCTAGTAGACCGGTGAAGACGAGCGCCGAGCGCCGCCCGAACAGGAAGAGGAGCCACCTTCTGTGGCAGCTAGTAGACCGGTGAAGACGACGCCGAGCGCCGCCCGAACAGGAAGAGGAGCCACCTTCTGTGGCAGCTAGTAGACCGGTGAAGACGAGCGCCGAGCGCCGCCCGAACAGGAAGAGGAGCCACCTTCTGTGGCAGCTAGTAGACCGGTGAAGACGAGCGCCGAGCGCCGCCCGAACAGGAAGAGGAGCCACCTTCTGTGGCAGCTAGTAGACCGGTGAAGACGAGCGCTGAGCGCCGCCCGAACAGGAAGAGGAGCCACCTTCTGTGGCAGCTAGTAGACCGGTGAAGACGACCGCCGAGCGCCGCCCGAACAGGAAGAGGAGCCACCTTCTGTGGCAGCTAGTAGACCGGTGAAGACGACCGCCGAGCGCCGCCCGAACAGGAAGAGGAGCCACCTTCTGTGGCAGCTAGTAGACCGGTGAAGACGACCGCCGAGCGCCGCCCGAACAGGAAGAGGAGCCACCTTCTGTGGCAGCTAGTAGACCGGTGAAGACGACGCCGAGCGCCGCCCGAACAGAAGAGGAGCCACCTTCTGTGGCAGCTAGTAGACCGGTGAAGACGACCGCCGAGCGCCGCCCGAACAGGAAGAGGAGCCACCTTCTGTAGCAGCTAGTAGACGGGTGACGACGACCGCCGAGCGCCGCCCGAACAGGAAGAGGAGTCACCTTCTGTGGCAGCTAGTAGACGGGTGAAGACGACCGCCGAGCGCCGCCCGAACAGGAAGAGGAGCCACCTTCTGTGGCAGCTAGTAGACGGGTGACGACGACCGCCGAGCGCCGCCCGAACAGGAAGAGGAGCCACCTTCTGTGGCAGCTAGTAGACCGGTGACGACGAGTGCCGAGAGCCGCCCGAACAGGAAGAGGAGCCACCTTCAGTGGCAGCTAGTAGACCGGTGACGACGACCGCCGAGAGCCGCCCGAACAGGAAGAGGAGCCACCTTCAGTGGCAGCTAGTAGACAGGTGAAGACGACCGCCGAGCGCCGCCCGAACACGAAGAGGAGCCACCTTCTGTGGCAGCTAGTAGACCGGTGACGACACGACCGCCGAGCGCCGCCCGAACACGAAAAGGAGCCACCTTCTGTGGCAGCTAGTAGACCGGTGACGACGACCGCCGAGCGCCGCTCGAACAGGAAGAGGAGCCACCTTCAGTGGCAGCTAGTAGACAGGTGACGACGACCGCCGAGCGCCGCCCGAACAGGAAGAGGAGCCACCTTCTGTGGCAGCTAGTAGACGGGTGACGACGACCGCCGAGCGCCGCCCGAACAGGAAGAGGAGCCACCTTCAGTGGCAGCTAGTAGACCGGTGACGACGACCGCCGAGCGCCGCCCGAACACGAAAAGGAGCCACCTTCTGTGGCAGCTAGTAGACCGGTGACGACGACCGCCGAGCGCCGCCCGAACACGAAGAGGAGCCACCTTCTGTGGCAGCTAGTAGACCGGTGACGACGAGCGCTGAGCGCCGCCCGAACAGGAAGAGGAGCCACCTTCAGTGGCAGCTAGTAGACAGGTGACGACGACCGCCGAGCGCCACCTGAACAGGAAGAGGAGCCACCTTCAGTGGCAGCTAGTAGACAGGTGACGACGACCGCCGAGCGCCGCCCGAGCAGGAAGAGGAGCCACCTTCTGTGGCAGCTAGTAGACAGGTGAAGACGACCGCCGAGCGCCGCCGAACAGGAAGAGGAGCCACCTTCAGTGGCAGCTAGTAGACCGGTGACGACGACCGCCGAGCGCCGCCCGAACAGGAAGAGGAGCCACCTTCAGTGACAGCTAGTAGACCGGTGACGACGACCGCCGAGCGCCACCTGAACAGGAAGAGGAGCCACCTTCAGTGGCAGCTAGTAGACAGGTGACGACGACCGCCGAGCGCCGCCCGAACACGAAAAGGAGCCACCTTCTGTGGCAGCTAGTAGAGCGGTGACGACGACCGCCGAGCGCCGCCCGAACACGAAGAGGAGCCACCTTCTGTGGCAGCTAGTAGACCGGTGACGACGAGCGACGAGCGCCGCCCGAACAGGAAGAGGAGCCACCTTCAGTGGCAGCTAGTAGACAGGTGACGACGACCGCCGAGCGCCGCCCGAACAGGAAGAAGAGCCACCTTCTGTGGCAGCTAGTAGACAGGTGACGACGACCGCCGAGCGCCACCTGAACAGGAAGAGGAGCCACCTTCTGTGGCAGCTAGTAGACCGGTGACGACGACCGCCGAGCACCTCCCGAACAGGAAGAGGAGCCACCTTCTGTGGAAGTCGTGACAAGCTGCAGACTTTGTGAAAATGAATATTTGTGTCTCAAAACTTTTGGTCACGACTGATTTCACGGTGAAATGCTTACTTACAAACCCTTAAACAACAGTGCAGTTCAAGAAGAGTTAAGAAAATATTTAGCAAATAAACTAAAGTAAAAAATAATAAAAAAGTAACACAATAACATTACAATAACGAGGCTATATGCAGGGGGTACCGATACTGAGTCAGTGTGCGGGGGTACATGTTAGTTGAGGTAGTTTGTATATGTAGGTAGGGGTGAAGTGACTATGCATAGATAATATACAACAGGGGTGGTGTAATAGTCTGGTTGCTATTTGATTAATTGTTCAGCAGTCTTATGGCTTGAGGGTAGAAGCTGTTAAGGAACCTTTTGGTCCTAGACTTAGCGCTCCGGTATCGCTTGCCGTGCGGTAGCAGAGAAAACAGTCTGTGACTATTTTATGGGCTTTCCTCTGACACCGCCTGGTATATACGTCCTGGATGGCAGGAATATTTGACCTCAGTGATGTACTGGGCCGTACACACTACCCTCTGTGCTCGGCATCTGACTGTAAGGCACTAGTTGTCATACCAGGCGGTGATGCAACCGGTCAGGATGCTCTCGATGGTGCAGCTGTAGAACATTTTGAGGATCTGGGGACCCATGCCAAGTCTTTTCAGTCTCCTGAGGGGGAAAGGTGTTGTCGTGCTCTCTTCACGACTGTCCTGGTGTGTTTGGACCATGATGGTTCTTTGTTGATGTGGACATCAAGGAGCTTGAAACTCTCGAACCCGCTCCACTACAGCCACGTTGATGTTTATAGGGGGCCTGTTCGGCATGCCTTTATCTGTAGTCTACGATCAGCTCCTTAGTCTTGCTCACATTGAGGTAGAGGTTGTTGTCCTGGCACCACACAGCCTCCCTGTAGGCTGATGAGTGAGGTGGTGTACTCCTCAATGCCATTGGATTAATCCCGGAACATATTCCAGTCTGTGCTAGAAAAACACTCCTGCTCGTAGCATCCGCGCCATCTGACCACTTCCGGATTGAGTGAGTCACTGGTACTTCCTGCTTTAGTTTTTACTTGTAAGCAGGAATCAGGAGGATATACTTATGGTCAGATTTGCCAAATGGAGGGCGGGGAG
Source organism: Oncorhynchus nerka (assembly GCF_034236695.1). Classification (NCBI taxonomy): domain Eukaryota; kingdom Metazoa; phylum Chordata; class Actinopteri; order Salmoniformes; family Salmonidae; genus Oncorhynchus; species Oncorhynchus nerka. The sequence continues at coordinate 40,711,189 of NC_088414.1, forward strand.
AGCTCTGTATGGATCTCTATGGGTGGAGTAAAAGTGGTTTAGAATAGTTTTTCCTCTGGTTGCACACGTGACATGATGGTAAAAATGATTTAAAGTCCCCGGCCACTAGGAGTGCTGCTTCTGGGTGAGAATTTTCTTGTTTGATTATGGCCTTATAAAGTTGAGTGCGGTCTTAGTGCCAGCGTTTGTCTGTGGTGGTAAATAGACGGCTAGGAATAATATAGATGAGACCTCTCTTGGTAGATAGTGAGGTCTACAGCTTATCATAAGGTACTCTACCTCAGGTGAGTAATACCTCGAGACTTCTTTAATATTAGACATCGTTCACCAGCTGTTATTGACAAAAAGACACACACCCCCACCCCTCGTTTTACCAGACGTAGCTTCTCTGTTCTGCCCTTTCATTGAAAATCCCTCCAGCTCTATGTTATCCGTGTCGTTATTCAGCCATGACTCGGTGAAACATAAGATATTACAATTCTTAATGTCCTGTTGGTAGAATAATCGTAATCGTAGGTCATCATTTTAAATTCAATTGATTGCATGTTAGCAAGTAGAATTGATGGCAGTGGGTTTTCTTTATTTTTACTATTTTCTACTGTCACGTGTGCTCCCTCTCCCTCGATTACCAGGCTGCTCGTTATGGCGCACACCTGCCACCATCGTTACGCACACCTGCGCGTCTTCAGACTCACCTGGACTTCATCACGTCCCTGATTACCTTCCCTATATATGTCACTCCCTATTGGTTCCTTCCCCAGGCGTTATTGTTTCTGTTCCTGTGTCAGTTCTGTGTGTTGTTCATGTTTCTTATTTTTGTATTATGTTGTGTGTATTTATTAAAACACTCCCTGAACTTGCTTCCCGACTTCAGCTCACATCGTTGCACCTACGCTGTAGAATAATAGTATCACAACTATGAAATAACACATTGAGTCATGTAGTAACCAAAAAAGTGTTAAACAAATCAAAATATATTTTAGATTCTTCAGAGTAGCAATCCTTTACCTTGATGACAGCTTTGCACACTTTTGGCATTCTCTCAACCAGCTTTACCTGGAATGATTTTCCAACAGTCTTGAAGGAGTTCCCAAATATGTTGAGCTCTTTTGGCTGCTTTTCCTTCACTCTGCGGTCCAACTCATTCCAAACCATCTCAATTGGGTTGAGGTTGGGTGATTGTGGAGGCCAGGTCATCTGATGCAGCACTCCATCACTCTCCTTCTTGGAGAATGGCACAGTGGTCTAAGACACTGCATCTCAGTGCTAGAGGAGTCACTACAGACACCCTGGTTCGAATCCAGGCTGTATCACAACGGACCGTGATTGGGAGTCCCATAGGGCGGCACACAATTGGCCCAGCGTCGTCCAGGTTTGGCCGGTGTTGGCCGTCATAAAATAAGAAAAGTAAATAAGAAAAGGTTGAAAAAGAAAAGGTTAAAAAAAACACAGCCTGAAGGTGTGTTGGGTCATCAAGCAGTCTCCTCTGAACAGTTGATGATGAGATGTTTGTTACTTGAACTCTGAGAAGCATTTATTTGGGCTGCATCCACAGAACAACTCTCTCTGACTATAGTGTGACCCTCAGAGAGAGTGAAGGTAATGAGAGCTATGAAAGGGCCATGGAGGGCCTTGTAGGTGAGGAGCAGGATCTTGCTAGGTAATGTGGAATTTGACTGGGAGCCAGTGAATGTGGTGAAGAGTGGGGGTTCCCAGGGTTCGGTGTGCGTGTTGACCCTGGCAGTGGAGTCCTGGACGTACTGGAGTCTATCCAGGACTTTACCGGACCCCCCGAATAGGACTCCGTTGCAGTTGTCCAGATGTGATGTCACAAAAGCGTTTGAGAGTATCTCTGCTACTGGGTCCGTGAGGGATGGTCGGAGTCAGGAGATGTTACGGAGGTAACATCTTCATTTCCTGTAGTCCATGATCAGGTCCTTTGTGTTGCTCACGTTGAGGGAGAGGTTGTTGTCTTGACACCACACTGCCAGGTCTCTGACCTCCTCCCTATAGCCTGTCTCATTGTCGTCGGTGATCAGTCCTACCAAACTTAATGCTGGTGTTGGAGTCGTGCGCAGCCAAGCGGTCGTGGATGGACAGGAAGTACAGGAGTGGGCTGAGAACGCACCCGTTCCGGGCCCCTGTGTTGAGGGTCAGCGTGGCGAATGTGTTGTTGCCTACCCTCACCAGGTACATTTAGGAGTCTCTTATGAGACGTAGGAGGTAAGGTGATAAAAGAGTGTGTGATGATACTTTTTATCAGACGTTTTTACAAACAATATCGCATAAGATGTTGCCATAAAAAACAACTTTAAATGGATTGTGTAAATTCCAGAATCCAGACCGTGGAACTGTAAATTCCCCCCAACATTCCAGACGTTTCTTTGGAGCTCAGATCAGACGGGGATGAACGTTCCGCTCCATATTCCTGTTCCTGGTCTCCAGAAGCTCTGGAACACTGAGGGTTCTGTGATCAATGGCTGCATCACACTGTGTACAGTAATGGTATGTGAGCTAAATATGTTCACGTGTGTGTGTGTGTGTGTGTGTGTGTGTCTATGGCGGCAGGTAGGCTAGTGGTTAAGAGCGTCTGCTAAGTAACTCAAATGTAAATGTCCAAGTAAAATGTCTGTCTGTCAGTCTGTACAGTATATGTACAGCAGGTGGTGGTCCTGGGATGGTCCTGGCTGGTCCTGGCTGGTCCTGGGATGGTCTTGGCTGGTCCTGGCTGGTCCTGGGATGGTCTTGGCTGGTCCTGGGATGGTCCTGGCTGGTCCTGGGATGGTCCTGGCTGGTCCTGGCTGGTCCTGGGCCAGTCCTGGCTGGTCTTGGGATGGTCCTGTCTGGTCCTGGCTGGTCCTGGGCCAGTCCTGGCTGGTCCTGGCTGGTCCTGAGCTGGTCCTGGGATGGTCCTGACTGGTCCTGGCTGGTCCTGGGCCATGGTCCTGGCTGGTCCTGGCTGGTCCTGAGCTGGTCCTGGCTGGTCCTGGCTGGTCCTGAGCTGGTCCTGGCTGGTCCTGGCTGGTCCTGACTAGTCCTGGCTGGTCCTGGGATGGCTCCTGGCTGGTCCTGGGCTGGTCCTGGCCTGGTCCTGGCTGGTCCTGGGATGGTCCTGGCTGGTCTTGGCTGGTCCTGACTAGTCCTGAGCTGGTCCTGGCATGGTCCTGGCTGGTCTTGGCTGGTCCTGTGGGATGGTCCTGGCTGGTCTTGGCTGGTCCTGACTAGTCCTGGGCTGGTCCTGGGATGGTCCCGGCTGTTCTTGGCTGGTCCTGACTAGTCCTGGGCTGGTCCTGGGATGGTCCTGGCTGGTCCAGGTGTTTGACTTCTCATGAGCTGTAATGAACCTTTAAACTGTCATTTATATAAATCAAATCAAACGTTATTTGTCACATGCTCTGAATACAACAAGTGTAGACTTTACTGTGAAATGTTAACTTACAAGCCCTTAACCAACAGTGCAGCTCAAGAAGAGTTAAGAAAATATTTATCAAATAAACTAAAGTAAAACATTATATAAAGTAACACAATACCATTACAATAACAAGGCTATAAACAGGGGGTACCAGTACTGAGTCAGTGTGGAGGCTATAAACAGGGGGTACCAGTACTGAGTCAGTGTGGAGACTATATACAGGGGGTACCGGTACTGAGTCAGTGTGGAGGCTATAAACAGGTGGTACCGGTACTGAGTCAGTGTGGAGACTATATACAGGGAGTACCTGTACTGAGTCAATGTGGAGGCTATATACAGGGGGTACCGGTACTGAGTCAGTGTGGAGGCTATAAACAGGTGGTACCGGTACAGAGTGAATGTGCCAGGGGTACCGGTACAGAGTCAGTGTGGAGGCTATATACAGGGGGTACCAGTACAGAGTCAGTGTGGAGGCTATAAACAGGGGTACCAGTACTGAGTCCATGTGGAGGCTATATACAGGTGGTACCAGTACTGAGTCAGTGTGGAGGCTATAAACAGGGGTACCAGAGTGAATGTGCCACTGAGTCAATGTGGAGACTATATACAGGGGTACCGGTACCAGACTGAGTCAATGTGGAGGCTATAAACAGGTGGTACAGGTGAATGTGCCAGGGTACCGGTACTGATTCAGTGTGGAGGCTATAAACAGGGGGTACTTGTACTGAGTCAGTGTGGAGGCTATATACAGGGGGTACCAGTACTGAGTCAGTGTGGAGGCTATAAACAGGGGGTACCAGTACTGAGTCAATGTGGAGGCTATATACAGGGGGTACCGGTACTGATTCAGTGTGTGGGGGTACAGGTTAGAGGTCATTTGTACATGTAGGTAAGGGGGAAGTGACAATGCATAGAAGACAAACAGCGAGTAGCAGCAGGGTACAAAACAAATGGAGGTGATGGTGGGGGGGTCAATGTAGCCATTTGATTAATTGTTCGGTCTTATGTAATTGTAGCAGTCTTATGTCTTGGGGGTAGGAGCTGTTAAGGAGACTTTTGGACCTAGACTTGGCGCTCCAGTACCGCTTGTCATGAGGTAGCAGAGAGAACAGTCTATGACTGGGGTGACTGGAGTCTCTGACAATTTTTTGGGCTTCCCTCTGACACAGCCTGGTATAGAGGTCCTGGATGTCAGGAAGCTTGGCCCCAGTGATGTTCTGGGCTGTACGCACTACCCTCTCTAGCGCCTTATGGTCAGACGCCGAGCAGTTGCCATACTAGGCGGTGATGCAACCACTCAAGATGCTCTCGATGGTACAGCTGTAGAACATTTTGAGGATCTGGGGACCCTTGACAAATCTGTCGTTCTGCCCCTGAACAGGCAGTTAACCCACTGTTCCTAGACCAGTTAACCCACTGTTCCTAGGCCAGTTAACCCACTGTTCCTAGACCAGTTAACCCACTGTTCCTAGACCAGTTAACCCACTGTTCCTAGACCAGTTAACCCACTGTTCCTAGACCAGTTAACCCACTGTTCCTAGACCAGTTAACCCACTGTTCCTAGACCAGTTAACCCACTGTTCCTAGACCAGTTAACCACTGTTCATAGGCTGTTCCTAGACCAGTTAACCCACTGTTCCTAGACCAGTTAACCCACTGTTCCTAGACCAGTTAACCCACTGTTCCTAGACCAGTTAACTCACTGTTCCTAGACCAGTTAACCCACTGTTCCTAGACCAGTTAACCCACTGTTCCTAACCAGTTAATCCACTGTTCCTTAACCCACTGTTCCTAGACCAGTTAACCCACTGTTCCTAGACCAGTTAACCCACTGTTCCTAGGCCAGTTAACCCACTGTTCCTAGACCAGTTAACCCACTGTTCCTAGACCAGTTAACCCACTGTTCCTAGACCAGTTAACCCACTGTTCCTAGACCAGTTAACCCACTGTTCCTAGACCAGTTAACCCACTGTTCCTAGACCAGTTAACCCACCGTTCCTAAACCAGTTAACCCACCGTTCCTAGGCCAGTTAACCCACTGTTCCTAGACCAGTTAACCCACTGTTCCTAGACCAGTTAACCCACTGTTCCTAAACCAGTTAACCCACTGTTCCTAAACCAGTTAACCCACTGTTCCTAGACCAGTTAACCTACCGTTACCCGGTAGGCCGTCATTGTAAGTAAGAATTTCTTCTTAACTGACTTGCCTAGTTAAATAAAGGTTAAAAAAATACATTTAAACAAATCTTTTCAGTCTTGTGAGGGGGAAAAGGTTTTGTAGTGCCCTCTGTTTGGACCATGATAGATTGTTGGTGATGTGGACCAAGGAACTTTAAACTCTCGAACCCACTCCACTATAGCCCCGGTGATGTTAATGGGGGCCTGTTCGGCCCACCTTTTCCTGTAGTCCATGATCAGCTCTTTAGTCTTGCTCACATTGAGGGAGAGGTTCTTGTCCTGGCACCACTGCCAGTTCTCTGACCTCCTCCCTACAGGCTGTCTCATCGTTGTCGGTGATCAGGCCTACCACTTTTGTGTCATCAGCAAACTTAATGATGGTGTTGGAGTCGTGTTTGGCCATGCAGTCGTGGGTGAACAGGGAATACAGGAGGGGACTAAGTACACACCCCTGAGGGGCCCCAGTGCTGAGGATCTGCGTGGCAAGACATGTTGTTGCCTACCCTTACCAACTGGGGGTGGCCCATCAGGAAGTCCAGGATCCAGTTGCAGAGGGAGGTGTTTAGTCCCAGGGTCCTTAGCTTAGTGATGAGATTAGTGGGCAATATGGTGTTGAACGCTGAGCTGTAGTCAATGAACAGCATTCTCACATAAGTGTTAATTTTGTCCAGGTGGGAGAGGGCAGTGAGGAGTGTGATTGAGATTACGTCATCTGTGGATCTGTGGATTCGCGGTATGCGAATTGGAGTCGGTCTAGGGTATCCGGGAGGATGCTGTTGTTGTGGGCCATGTGAAGGGGCGGTAACCATTTAGGCAGGTTACCTTAACTTCCTTGGGCACAGGGACTATGGTGGTCTGCTTGAAACATGTAGGTATTACAGACTCGGTCAGGGAGAGGTTGAAAATGTCAGTGAAGACACTTGACAGTTGGTTCCTGCATGCTTTGAGTACACATCCTGGTAATCCATCTGGCCCTGCGGCTTTCTGAATGTTGACCTGTTTAAAGGTCTTGCTCACATCTGCTACCGAGAGACTTATCACATAGTCATCCAGAACAGCTGGTTCTGCTCTCGTGCATG
>NC_088414.1:40722857-40750357 GCF_034236695.1 Oncorhynchus nerka
TCAGTCATCAACCCCCTCACAGACACGGCCAGACTCTGGACACAGTGACCGTTCTACTGGAGGATATACAGGGTCACCGTGAGGTTGAAGGTCAGGATCAGGGGGTTGAGGTTACCTCTGTAGTGCAGTGTTTTGATGGCCTGAGCCCCATGTCCAAACCACCTCCCCTGGGGGAATCAGGAGACCCAGAGCCCATGAACAGGGGATCTACTCAGGCTCAAACCACAACGAACAGAGATCTAGATGAGGTGGACATGGACCATAGGCCTCCCTGTGAAGCAGATCCCATAGAGAGTGGATCTACTCAGGCTCAAACCACAACGAACAGAGATCTAGATGAGGTGGACATGGACCATAGGCCTCCCTGTGAAGCAGATCCCATAGAGAGTGGATCTACTCAGGCTCAAACCACAACGAACAGAGATCTAGATGAGGTGGACATGGACCATAGGCCTCCCTGTGAAGCAGATCCCATAGAGAGTGGATCTACTCAGGCTCAAACCACAACGAACAGAGATCTAGATGAGGTGGACATGGACCATAGGCCTCCCTGTGAAGCAGATCCCATAGAGAGTGGATCTACTCAGGCTCAAACCACAACGAACAGAGATCTAGATGAGGTGGACATGGACCATAGGCCTCCCTGTGAAGCAGATCCCATAGAGAGTGGACTGACCCTGGGTCAGACGTGGGACATGTACGAGGTGGACCAAACCTCCATGATGAGCTGTGATACTGAGGTGGAGCTTGGGATGGGGACTGAGACTACTCCACACATACAGGTGTGTCCTATAGAGTCTGGTCTGGTCACAGAGGTGAATGGACGCTCTGGGAAACAACGTGTTAGAGAGCCTGTAGAGGAGAGGGAGAGGCCTAAGGAGACCCCTTCTCCACCCTTCTCTCCAGTCTCCTCTCCGCCCCTCTCTCCTGGCCAGACTCTGGGACATGTTGCCCTTGATACCCCCCAGGAAAGGTGTCTAGATGCCCCAGGGCCAGGCAAGGGTAGTTCCATGGACCTGTTCTGTATCGTAAAACACAAACCCAGCGCTATCGTGTTCTCTGGAGACGACAACATCGACAACGTCAGCCCACCTAGAGTCTTCGTCACCCAGAGCCTCGATGGAGAGGAGTCTCTCTCGGGCGATGAGGATGAGGGTGGCGATGATGTGGAGGACGAAGAGGAGGAAGAGATCCCTGAACTGCCGCAGTATAAGGAGTACCTAGTCAGCCGTCGCCGTAGAAACGTGAGCAGGAACAGGAAGAGGCAGAGTAAAGGACAGGAACTCCCGCCCACTGGCTCTCTGATTGACCTGGGCTCCACCAATAAGACCAGGTTAAAGGCCAAGGAGGAAGAAGATGAGGAAGAGGAGGAGGAGGAAGAAGAGGCTGAAAGGAGACGGGTGAGAAAATCAGTACTATTCTATATTCACCACTAGAGGGGGCCATTATTACATTTCTCTCACTGAAATAACCTTTATAGATTGTGTGTGTGTGTGTGTGTGTGTGTGTGTGTGTTTGTTTGTTTTGGCCGTCATTCTCGAATTCCACTCATTTTTCTCTGGTCAGCCCTGGCATTCCCAGCTCCCAGCATGCAATGTGCCAGCAGGCGTTCTGTGAGTGTGAGCATGCTCCTGACCACATTCTCACACCTGTCAGCGAGGTCCGGCCGGGGCTCCTGGCAGGTTCTCCTAAAGTTCCACTGGCAGGTTCTCCTAACGTTCCACTGGCAGGTTCTCCTAACGTTCCACTGGCAGGTTCTCCTAACGTTCCACTTGCACGTTTTCCTAGATCTGTTCTCCTCTGGCACAGTGTTGTTTAGTGCTGGCTCGTCATGAAAGGGATGTTGTATGTGTGTGTGTGTGTGTGTGTGTGTGTGTGTGTGTGTGTGTGGAGTGGTGTGTGTGGTGTATTTATGGTGTGTGGTGTGTATATGTGGTGTATTTGTGGTGTGTGGTGTATGTGTGGTGTGTGGTGTGTGTGTGTGTGTGTGGTGTGTGGTGTGTGTGTGTGTGTGGTGTGTGGTGAATGTGTGGTGTATGTGTGGTCTGGTGTGTGTGTGTGTGTGTGTTGTGGTGTGTGGTGTGTAGTAAGTGTGTGTGTATGTGTGTGTGTGTGTGTGTGTGTGTGTGTGTGTGTGTGTGTGTGTGTGTGTGTGTGTGTGTGTGTGTATGTGTGGTGTGTGTGTGGTTTGTGTGTGGTGTATGTGTGGTGTGTGGTGTGTGTATGTGTGTATGTGTGTGTGTGTGTGTGTGTGTGTGTGTGTGTTTATATTTGGATAACAGTGTATGATTTTCTTCTGTTCTGAGTGCCTTGCACCCTATTCCCTATATATAGTGCACTACTTTAGACCAGAGCCCTATTCCCTATATATAGTGCACTACTTTAGACCAGAGTCCTATGGCACCCTATTCCCTATATAGTGCACTACTTTAGACCAGAGTCCTATGGCACCCTATTCCCTATATAGTGCACTACTTTAGACCAGAGCCCTATGGCACCCTATTCCCTATATAGTGCACTACTTTAGACCAGAGACCTATGGCACCCTATTCCCTATATAGTGCACTACTTTAGACCAGAGTCCTATGGCACCCTATTCCCTATATAGTGCACTACTTTAGACCAGGACCCATAGACTCTAGTCTAAAGTAGTGCACTATATAGGGAATAGGGTGCCATAGGCCTCTGGTCTAAAGTAGTGCACTATAAATAGGGAATAGGGTCTCAAAAGTGCTCCGGGCCGTTAAAGACTACTGCACTACAGGGTTCCATATCAGATGCAGACCAGGGTTTTAAAGTCAGTGATTGACAGAGTGAAGGGAAAACTGTTTGTGTCTGGACGTCTCTGTGTGGGGGTTGGTTGTATGTGGATGAAAGCCATCGACACCATTCGTTCCTATGTGAAGACCGAGTAGTGGGTTGAAGACAAATGACGTCAGTTAATAAGATGAGGTCTCATGAAGTCATAGGATGGAGTTTGAGCTACTCCAGGAAGTGACGTTGCAGGCTGGCTCAGTGCTGCCCCCTCCAATTGAAGGCCGACCCGGGGTACTGCAGGCTGGCGTTAGCAACTAAATGATCCTCATAACTTCTTCTGTGTGTGATTTGAAAATAATCAGTTCAAGGAACATACATCTTGTGTATTAGAAGTAATTATCGGTATCAAGATTGAACACAAAGATTGCCATTTTTTCCATTCACTATAATGGTAGATCCTGTTTTCTGCAAACAATGCCTGCAGTACCTCGGTCGACCATGAAACTTCCATGGCTTCATTGAGAGGGAGAGTTGTTCTCCCCTGGAGCAGAGCCAGAGCCCTCTTAGGATGTCTGGTTATCCATGTCTGTCAGAATGACTAGTCAGGGTGGAATCAGTTTAGTAACTAGTAGTAGTCAGTAAAGAAGAGTTAGTAAATAAGACTGGTTAATAGTAAATAAGACTGGTTAGTAGTAAATAAGACTGGTTAATAGTAAATAAGACTGGTTAGTAGTAAATAAGACTGGTTAGTAGTAAATAAGACTGGTTAATAGTAAATAAGACTGGTTAATAGTAAATAAGACTGGTTAGTAGTAAATAAGACTGGTTAATAGTAAATAAGACTGGTTAATAGTAAATAAGACTGGTTAATAGTAAATAAGACTGGTTAATAGTAAATAAGACTGGTTAGTAGTAAATAAGACTGGTTAATAAGACTGGTTAATAAGACTGGTTAATAAGACTGGTTAATAGTAAATAAGACTGGTTAATAGTAAATAAGACTGGTTAATAGTAAATAAGACTGGTTAATAGTAAATAAGACTGGTTAATAAGACTGGTTAATAGTAAATAAGACTGGTTAGTAGTAAATAAGACTGGTTAATAGTAAATAAGACTGGTTAGTAGTAAATAAGACTGGTTAGTAGTAAATAAGACTGGTTAATAGTAAATAAGACTGGTTAATAGTAAATAAGACTGGTTAATAGTAAATAAGACTGGTTAGTAGTAAATAAGACTGGTTAGTAGTAAATAAGACTGGTTAGTAGTAAATAAGACTGGTTAATAGTAAATAAGACTGGTTAGTAGTAAATAAGACTGGTTAATAGTAAATAAGACTGGTTAGTAGTAAATAAGACTGGTTAATAGTAAATAAGACTGGTTAATAGTAAATAAGACTGGTTAATAGTAAATAAGACTGGTTAGTAGTAAATAAGACTGGTCAGTAGTAAATAAGACTGGTTAATAAGACTGGTTAATAGTAAATAAGACTGGTTAGTAGTAAATAAGACTGGTTAGTAGTAAATAAGACTGGTTAATAAGACTGGTTAGTAGTAAATAAGACTGGTTAGTAGTAAATAAGACTGGTTAGTAGTAAATAAGACTGGTTAATAAGACTGGTTAATAGTAAATAAGACTGGTTAGTAGTAAATAAGACTGGTTAATAGTAAATAAGACTGGTTAGTAGTAAATAAGACTGGTTAGTAGTAAATAAGACTGGTTAGTAGTAAATAAGACTGGTTAATAGTAAATAAGACTGGTTAGTAGTAAATAAGACTGGTTAGTAGTAAATAAGACTGGTTAGTAGTAAATAAGACTGGTTAGTAGTAAATAAGACTGGTTAATAAGACTGGTTAATAGTAAATAAGACTGGTTAGTAGTAAATAAGACTGGTTAGTAGTAAATAAGACTGGTTAGTAGTAAATAAGACTGGTTAATAGTAAATAAGACTGGTTAGTAGTAAATAAGACTGGTTAATAAGACTGGTTAATAGTAAATAAGACTGGTTAATAGTAAATAAGACTGGTTAGTAGTAAATAAGACTGGTTAGTAGTAAATAAGACTGGTTAATAAGACTGGTTAATAAGACTGGTTAATAGTAAATAAGACTGGTTAGTAGTAAATAAGACTGGTTAATAGTAAATAAGACTGGTTAGTAGTAAATAAGACTGGTTAGTAGTAAATAAGACTGGTTAGTAGTAAATAAGACTGGTTAATAAGACTGGTTAATAGTAAATAAGACTGGTTAGTAGTAAATAAGACTGGTTAGTAGTAAATAAGACTGGTTAGTAGTAAATAAGACTGGTTAATAGTAAATAAGACTGGTTAGTAGTAAATAAGACTGGTTAATAAGACTGGTTAATAGTAAATAAGACTGGTTAATAGTAAATAAGACTGGTTAGTAGTAAATAAGACTGGTTAGTAGTAAATAAGACTGGTTAATAAGACTGGTTAATAGTAAATAAGACTGGTTAGTAGTAAATAAGACTGGTTAATAAGACTGGTTAATAGTAAATAAGACTGGTTAATAGTAAATAAGACTGGTTAATATTAAATAAGACTGGTTAATAAGACTGGTTAATAGTAAATAAGACTGGTTAGTAGTAAATAAGACTGGTTAATAAGACTGGTTAATAGTAAATAAGACTGGTTAATAAGACTGGTTAGTAGTAAATAAGACTGGTTAGTAGTAAATAAGACTGGTTAATAAGACTGGTTAATAAGACTGGTTAATAGTAAATAAGACTGGTTAATAAGACTGGTTAGTAGTAAATAAGACTGGTTAGTAGTAAATAAGACTGGTTAGTATTAAATAAGACTGGTTAATAGTAAATAAGACTGGTTAATAGTAAATAAGACTGGTTAGTAGTAAATAAGACTGGTTAATAGTAAATAAGACTGGTTAATAGTAAATAAGACTGGTTAGTAGTAAATAAGACTGGTTAGTAGTACATACGCCTGGTTAGTAGTAAATAAGACTGGTTAGTAGTAAATAAGACTGGTTAATAGGTAATAAGACTGGTTAATAGTAAATAAGACTGGTTAGTAGTAAATAAGACTGGTTAGTAGTAAATAAGACTGGTTAATAGTAAATAAGACTGGTTAGTAGTAAATCGGACCGGTTAATAGTAAATAAGACTGGTTAGTAGTAAATAAGACTGGTTAGTAGTAAATAAGACTGGTTAATAAGACTGGTTAATAAGACAGGTTAATAGTAAATAAGACTGGTTAGTAGTAAATAAGACTGGTTAATAAGACTGGTTAATAAGACAGGTTAATAGTAAATAAGACTGGTTAATAGTAAATAAGACTGGTTAATAAGACTGGTTAATAAGACAGGTTAATAGTAAATAAGACTGGTTAGTAGTAAATAAGACTGGTTAATAAGACTGGTTAATAGTAAATAAGACTGGTTAGTAGTAAATAAGACTGGTTAATAAGACTGGTTAATAAGACTGGTTAATAGTAAATAAGACTGGTTAGTAGTAAATAAGACTGGTTAATAGTAAATAAGACTGGTTAGTAGTAAATAAGACTGGTTAAGTAAATAAGACTGGTTAATAGTAAATAAGACTGGTTAGTAGTAAATAAGACTGGTTAGTAGTAAATAAGACTGGTTAGTAGTAAATAAGACTGGTTAGTAGTAAATAAGACTGGTTAATAAGACTGGTTAATAAGAATGGTTAATAGTAAATACGACTGGTTAGTAGTAAATAAGACTGGTTAATAGTAAATAAGACTGGTTAGTAGTAAATAAGACTGGTTAATAGTAAATAAGACTGGTTAATAAGACTGGTTAGTAGTAAATAAGACTGGTTAGTAGTAAATAAGACTGGTTAATAAGACTGGTTAATAGTAAAATAAGACTGGTTAGTAGTAAATAAGACTGGTTAATAAGACTGGTTAAGTAAGTAAATAAGACTGGTTAAATAGACTGGTTAAATAAGACTGGTTAATAGTAAATAAGACTGGTTAATAAGACTGGTTAGTATTAAATAAGACTGGTTAGTAGTAAATAAGACTGGTTAATAGTAAATAAGACTGGTTAATAGTAAATAAGACTGGTTAATAAGACTGGTTAGTAGTAAATAAGACTGGTTAGTAGTAAATAAGACTGGTTAATAAGACTGGTTAATAAGACTGGTTAATAGTAAATAAGACTGGTTAATAAGACTGGTTAGTAGTAAATAAGACTGGTTAGTAGTAAATAAGACTGGTTAATAAGACTGGTTAATAGTAAATAAGACTGGTTAGTAGTAAATAAGACTGGTTAGTAGTAAATAAGACTGGTTAATAGTAAATAAGACTGGTTAATAGTAAATAAGACTGGTTAGTAGTAAATAAGACTGGTTAGGTTAAATAAGACTGGTAGTAAATAAGACTGGTTAAAAATAAGACTGGTTAGTAGTAAATAAGACTGGTTAATAAGACAGGTTAATAGTAAATAAGACTGGTTAGTAGTAAATAAGACTGGTTAATAGTAAATAAGACTGGTTAGTAGTAAATAAGACTGGTTAATAAGACTGGTTAATAAGACTGGTTAATAGTAAATAAGACTGGTTAGTAGTAAATAAGACTGGTTAAGTAGTAAATAAGACTGGTTAATAAGACTGGTTAATAAGACAGGTTAATAGTAAATAAGACTGGTTAGTAGTAAATAAGACTGGTTAATAAGACTGGTTAATAAGACAGGTTAATAGTAAATAAGACTGGTTAGTAGTAAATAAGACTGGTTAATAAGACTGGTTAATAAGACAGGTTAATAGTAAATAAGACTGGTTAGTAGTAAATAAGACTGGTTAATAAGACTGGTTAATAGTAAATAAGACTGGTTAGTAGTAAATAAGACTGGTTAGTAGTAAATAAGACTGGTTAGTAGTAAATAAGACTGGTTAGTAGTAAATAAGACTGGTTAATATTAAATAAGACTGGTTAATAGTAAATAAGACTGGTTAATAAGACTGGTTAATAGTAAAAAATACTGGTTAGTAGTAAATAAGACTGGTTAGTAGTAAATAAGACTGGTTAATAAGACTGGTTAATAAGACTGGTTAATAGTAAATATGACTGGTTAGTAGTAAATAAGACTGGTTAATAGTAAATAAGACTGGTTAATAAGACTGGTTAATAGTAAATAAGACTGGTTAATAAGACTGGTTAATAGTAAATAAGACTGGTTAATAGTAAATAAGACTGGTTAATAAGACTGGTTAGTAGTAAATAAGACTGGTTAATAAGACTGGTTAGTAGTAAATAAGACTGGTTAATAGTAAATAAGACTGGTTAATAAGACTGGTTAATAAGACTGGTTAATAAGACTGGTTAATAGTAAATAAGACTGGTTAGTAGTAAATAAGACTGGTTAGTAGTAAATAAGACTGGTTAGTAGTAAATAAGACTGGTTAGACTGGTTAGTAGTAAATAAGACTGGTTAGCAGACTGGTTAATAAGACTGGTTAATAGTAAATAAGACTGGTTAGTAGTAAATAAGACTGGTTAGTAGTAAATAAGACTGGTTAATAGTAAATAAGACTGGTTAGTATTAAATAAGACTGGTTAGTAGTAAATAAGACTGAATAAGCTGGTTGGTTCGGTGGAACAGTTAGGGTTAGGCAGGTCAATTGATAGTCAATGTCTATCTGGACATTGTATTGTGGTGAATCACTCTGTCTCTCTGTGACCTTATGATCTCTAGGGTTCAGATGTCAACTGTGAATTAATCAGATTAAGGGTCACTCCCTCTGGTCGGTCAGGATCCCCAGCGACGTGTGTGTGTGTGGGCATGTTTCAGTGTGTGGTAAACTTGTTCCCTCCCTCCCTTCCTCCCTCCCTCCCTCCCTCCCTCCCTCCCTCCCTCCCTCCCTCCCTCCCTCCCTCTTAACGCATGTCCCCCCCCCCCATAAATGTCCCCCTTCCCCATAACCCATGTTCCCTCCTCCCTCAACCTTTAGGGCTGAGGGGACACCTACTGAATGAGAGGATTGTGGGAAGGTATTTGATGGAGTGTAGAGGGACAGAGAGAGAGAGAGTGATCTAACTCCAACATGGTTACCCTTTAAATCTAGCCATAGCTGCCACTAACAGCGATGTTGAGGATATGTTTTGAAAACTTAACTTCAATTCCCCAGCCCTTTTCTCTCTCTCTCTCCAGGCCCTGATTGGTCACCTGACTGAGTAGGGACTTGTTCACTGGTCGGTCCTCCAGGAAATGAACAAGCTTCTTTGTTTCAACCCCGAGTACTTAGGGGCAGATAGCAGCACATCGGGTCTCTTTGAGGAGCTGGTTTACGCGTGCAATCGCACACAAACACACACGCACGCACGCGCACACACACACACACACACACACACACACACACACACACACACACACACACACACACACACACACACACAGATACATACGTACGTACATACATACATACATACATACACACAACACACACACACACACACACACACAAACACGCACGCATACACAGATACGTACATACATACATACATACGTACACACACACACACACACACACACACACACACACACACACACACACACACACACACACACACACACACACACACACACACACACACACACACACACACACACACACACGCACACACACACACACACCAACAAGTACCCCACATCCCCAGCCCTACTACTCTGATCGTGTCGACCATTTTGTGAAATATCTTCCTTTATGATTTGGCGGTCAAGCCATTTCCTGTGAGCCTGCGACCCCAGATCTCCAGATTCCTACAGAGACACAGCGGACCGGCTCTGTACCGTGGATGCTATTTATAACCTGCTGGGGAAGAGAGGAGGGTGAGGAGTGAGGGAGAGGACAGAGGGAGATGGAGAAGAGGGGGGAGAAGAGGGAGGGAGGGAGGGGAGCAGACGTGGAGTAGGGGAATTTCAATTGGCTATGAATGGCAACACACACACACACACACACACACACACACACTCTTCTACTCACTCACAGTGCATCTCTTTCATAGTTTATGAAATGTTAATGTGTGTCCCTCCAACCTCAGTTTATCAACAGAGGACTGGGCTCTATAAGCATCAGTGTGTTTCAACTGTAGTTACAAGCCTCCTCTACCAGTCTCCTCTACCAGTCTCTTCTACCAGTCTCTTCTACCAGTCTCTTCTACCAGCCTCCTCTACCAGCCTCCTCCTCCAGCCTCTTCTACCAGTCTCCTCTACCAGTCTCCTCTACCAGTCTCCTCTACCAGCCTCCTCTACCAGTCTCCTCTACCAGTCTCTTCTACCAGTCTCTTCTACCAGCCTCCTCTACCAGCCTCCTCCTCCAGCCTCTTCTACCAGTCTCCTCTACCAGTCTCCTCTGGTCTCCCTCCTCTAGCCTCCTCTCTCCTCTACCAGTCTCTTCTACCAGTCTCCTCTACCAGCCTCCTCTACCAGTCTCCTCTACCAGTCTCCTCTACCAGCCTCCTCTACCAGTCTCTTCTACCAGTCTCCTCTACCAGTCTCTTCTACTAGCCTCCTCTACCAGCCTCCTCCTCCAGCCTCTTCTACCAACCTCCTCTACCAGCCTCCTCTACCAGTCTCCTCTACCAGTCTCTTCTACCAGCCTCCTCTACCAGCCTCCTCTACCAGTCTCTTCTACCAGCCTCCTCTACCAGCCTCCTCCTCCAGCCTCTTCTACCAGCCTCCTCCTCCTCCAGCCTCTTCTACCAGCCTCCTCTACCAGCCTCCTCCTCCAGCCTCTTCTACCAACCTCCTCTACCAGTCTCCTCTACCAGCCTCCTCCTCCAGCATCCTCTACCAGCATCCTCCACCAGCCTCTTCTACCAACCTCCTCTACCAGCCTCCTCTACCAGCCTCCTCTGTTTACATTGTGTATGGCCCACTCCGTGTTTGCTTGGGCAAGTGCCAGGCTTTTTTGGGGCTTAATCTGGTCACATTATAACATGTGTGTGTGTGTGTGTGTGTGTGTGTGTGTGTGTGTGTGTGTGTGTGTGTGTGTGTGTGTCTCTGTCGTTGTCTCTGTCGGTGTCTCTGTCCCAGGCACGGTCCCCGTGGTGTGATTCTATGAGTCAGCTGATGAGGAAGTTGGATCAGCTCAATCTGGACATACAGGAAGCACTCAGCGCTGCTAGCTCCTCCCACTCTGACAACGACCAACCAGAAACACAACAACCAGAACTGGTAAGTCCGATAGAACAGAGACATACAGTCTGATAGAACAGAGACATACAGTCCGATAGAACACAGACATACAGTCTGATAGAACACAGACATACAGTCTGATAGAACACAGACATACAGTCTGATAGAACACAGACAGTCTGATAGAACACATACAGTCTGATAGAACACAGACAGTCTGATAGAACACAGACAGTCTGATAGAACACATACAGTCTGATAGAACACAGACAGTCTGATAGAACACAGACAGTCTGATAGAACACAAACATACAGTCTGATAGAACACAGACAGTCTGATAGAACACAAACATACAGTCTGATAGAACACAGACATACAGTCTGATAGAACACAGACAGTCTGATAGAACACAGACAGTCTGATAGAACACAGACAGTCTGATAGAACACAAACATACAGTCTGATAGAACACAGACAGTCTGATAGAACACAGACAGTCTGATAGAACACAAACATACAGTCTGATAGAACACAGACAGTCTGATAGAACACAAACATACAGTCTGATAGAACAATGACAGTCTGATAGAACACAGACAGTCTGATAGAACACAGACAGTCTGATAGAACACAAACAGACAGTCTGATAGAACACAGACAGTCTGATAGAACACAAACATACAGTCTGATAGAACACAGACAGTCTGATAGAACACAAACATACAGTCTGATAGAACACAGACAGTCTGATAGAACACAGACATACAGTCTGATAGAACACAAACATACAGTCTGATAGAACACAGACATACAGTCTGATAGAACACAGACAGTCTGATAGAACACAGACAGTCTGATAGAACACAGACAGTCTGATAGAACACAGACAGTCTGATAGAACACAGACAGTCTGATAGAACACAAACATACAGTCTGATAGAACACAGACAGTCTGATAGAACACAGACAGTCTGATAGAACACAAACATACAGTCTGATAGAACACAGACAGTCTGATAGAACAGTCTGATAGAACAATGACAGTCTGATAGAACACAGACAGTCTGATAGAACAGACAGTCTGATAGAACACAAACAGACAGTCTGATAGAACACAGACAGTCTGATAGAACACAAACATACAGTCTGATAGAACACAGACAGTCTGATAGAACACAAACATACAGTCTGATAGAACACAGACAGTCTGATAGAACACAGACATACAGTCTGATAGAACACAAACATACAGTCTGATAGAACACAAACATACAGTCTGATAGAACACAGACATACAGTCTGATAGAACACAGACAGTCTGATAGAACACAGACAGTCTGATAGAACACAGACAGTCTGATAGAACACAGACAGTCTGATAGAACACAAACATACAGTCTGATAGAACACAGACAGTCTGATAGAACACAGACAGTCTGATAGAACACAAACATACAGTCTGATAGAACACAGACAGTCTGATAGAACACAAACATACAGTCTGATAGAACAATGACAGTCTGATAGAACACAGACAGTCTGACAGAACACATACAGTCTGATAGAACACAGACAGTCTGATAGAACACAGACAGTCTGATAGAACACAAACATACAGTCTGATAGAACACAGACAGTCTGATAGAACACAAACATACAGTCTGATAGAACACAGACATACAGTCTGATAGAACACAGACAGTCTGATAGAACACAGACAGTCTGATAGAACACAAACATACAGTCTGATAGAACACAGACAGTCTGATAGAACACAAACATACAGTCTGATAGAACACAGACAGTCTGATAGAACACAGACAGTCTGATAGAACACAGACAGTCTGATAGAACACAGACAGTCTGATAGAACACAGACAGTCTGATAGAACACAGAACAGTCTGATAAACACAAACATACAGTCTGATAGAACACAGACAGTCTGATGTTGACACAGACAGTCTGATAGAACACAGACAGTCTGATAGAACACAAACATACAGTCTGATAGAACACAGACAGTCTGATAGAACACAAACATACAGTCTGATAGAACACAGACAGTCTGATAGAACACATACAGTCTGATAGAACACATACAGTCTGATAGAACACAGACAGTCTGATAGAACACAAACATACAGTCTGATAGAACACAGACAGTCTGATAGAACACAGACATACAGTCTGATAGAACACAAACATACAGTTTGATAGAACACAGACATACAGTCTGATAGAACACAGACAGTCTGATAGAACACAAACATACAGTCTGATAGAACACAGACAGTCTGATAGAACACAGACAGTCTGATAGAACACAGACAGTCTGATAGAACACAGACAGTCTGATAGAACACAAACATACAGTCTGATAGAACACAGACAGTCTGATAGACACTGATAGAACACAGACAGTCTGATAGAACACAAACATACAGTCTGATAGAACACAGACAGTCTGATAGAACACAAACATACAGTCTGATAGAACACAGACAGTCTGATAGAACACATACAGTCTGATAGAACACATTCTGATAGAACACAGACAGTCTGATAGAACACAAACATCAGTCTGATAGAACACAGACAGTCTGATAGAACACAGACATACAGTCTGATAGAACACAAACATACAGTTTGATAGAACACAGACATACAGTCTGATTTAACACAGACAGTCTGATAGAACACAGACAGTCTGATAGAGTGACAGACAGTCTGATAGAACACAGACAGTCTGACAGAACACATACAGTCTGATAGAACACAGACAGTCTGATAGAACACAGACAGTCTGATAGAACACAAACATACAGTCTGGAACACAGACAGTCTGATAGAACACAAACATACAGTCTGATAGAACACAGACAGTCTACAGTCTGATAGAACAGACAGTCTGATAGGAACATGTCTGATAGAACACAGACAGTCACAGAACACAGACAGTCTGATAGAACACACAAAACATACAGTCTGATAGAACACAGACAGTCTGATAGAACAGACAGTCTGATAGAACAAAACATACAGTCTGATAGAACACAGACAGTCTGATAGAACACAGACAGTCTGATAGAACACAAACATACAGTCTGATAGAACACAGACAGTCTGATAGAACACAGACAGTCTGAGAACACAGACAGTCTGATAGAACACAAACATACAGTCTGATAGAACACAAACATACAGTCTGATAGAACACAGACAGTCTGATAGAACACAGACATACAGTCTGATAGAACACAGACAGTCTGATAGAACACAGACAGTCTGATAGAACACAAACATACAGTCTGGACAGTCTGATAGAACACAGACAGTCTGATAGAACACAGACAGTCCAGTCTGACACAAACACAGTCTGATAGAACACAGACAGTCTGATAGAACACAGACATACAGTCTGGATAGAACACAAACATACAGTTTGAACACAGACATACAGTCTGATAGAACACAGACAGTCTGATAGAACAACTGACATACAGTCTGATAGAACACAGACAGTCTGATAGAACACAGACAGTCTGATAGAACACAGACAGTCTGATAGAACACAGACAGTCTCTGATAGAAGTCACAGACAGTCTGATAGAACACAACATACAGTCTGATAGAACACAGACAGTCTGATAGAACACAAACATACAGTCTGATAGAACACAGACAGTACAGTCTGATAGAACACAGACAGTCTGATAGAACACAAACATACAGTCTGATAGAACACAGACAGTCTGATAGAACACAGACATACAGTGATAGAACACAGACAGTCTGATAGAACACAAACATACAGTCTGATAGAACACAGAACAGTCTGATAGAACACAGACAGTCTGATAGAACACAAAACATAAACAGTCTGATAGAACACATACAGTCTGATAGAACACAGACAGTCTGATAGAACACAACATACAGTCTGATAGAACACAGACAGTCTGATAGAACACAGACATACAGTCTGATAGAACACAGACAGTCTGATAGAACACAGACATACAGTCTGATAGAACACAGACAGTACCAGACAGTCTGATAGAACACAGACAGTCTGATAGAACACAGACAGTCTGATAGACAGTCTGATAGAACACAAACAGTCTGATAGAACACAGACAGTCTGATAGAACACAGACAGTCTGATAGAACACAGACAGTCTGATAGAACACAAACATACAGTCTGATAGAACACAGACATACAGTCTGATAGAACACAGACAGTCTGATAGAACACAGACAGTCTGATAGAACACAGACAGTCTGATAGAACACAGACAGTCTGATAGAACACAGACAGTCTGATAGAACACAAACATACAGTCTGATAGAACACAGACAGTCTGATAGAACACAGACAGTCTGATAGAACACAAACATACAGTCTGATAGAACACAGACAGTCTGATAGAACACAGACAGTCTGATAGAACACAGACAGTCTGATAGAACACAGACAGTCTGATAGAACACAGACAGTCTGATAGAACACAAAGTCATACAGTCTGATAGAACACAGACAGTCTGATAGAACACAGACAGTCTGATAGAACATAGACATATAGAACACAGTCTGATAGAACACAGACAGTCTGATAGAACACAGACATACAGTCTGATAGAACACAGACAGTCTGATAGAACACAGACATACAGTCTGATAGAACACAAACATACAGTCTGATAGAACACAGACATACAGTCTGATAGAACATAGACATACAGTCTGATAGAACACAGACAGTCTGATAGAAGACAGACATACAGTCTGATAGAACACAGACGGTCTGATAGAACACAGACATACCGTCTGATAGAACACAGACAGTCTGATAGAACACAGACAGTCTGATAGAATACAGACATACAGTCTGATAGAACACAGACAGTCTGATAGAACACAGACAGTCTGATAGAACACAGACAGTCTGATAGAACACAGACAGTCTGATAGAACACAGACAGTCTGATAGAACATAGACAGTCTGATAGAACACAGACAGTCTGATAGAACACAGACAGTCTGATAGAATACAGACATACAGTCTGATAGAACACAGACATACAGTCTGATAGAACACAGACAGTCTGATAGAACACAGACAGTCTGATAGAACACAGACAGTCTGATAGAACACAGACAGTCTGATAGAACACAGACATACAGTCTGATAGAACACAGACATACAGTCTGATAGAACACAGACAGTCTGATAGAACACAGACATACAGTCTGATAGAACACAGACAGTCTGATAGAACACAGACATACAGTCTGATAGAACACAGACACACAGTCTGATAGAACACAAACATACAGTTTGATAGAACACAGACAGTCTGATAGAACACAAACATAGAACACAGACAGTCTGATAGAACACAGACAGTCTGATAGAACACAGACAGTCTGATAGAACACAAACATACAGTCTGATAGAACACAGACATACAGTCTGATAGAACACAGACAGTCTGATAGAACACAGACAGTCTGATAGAACACAGACAGTCTGATAGAACACAAACATACAGTCTGATAGAACACAGACAGTCTGATAGAACACAAACATACAGTCTGATAGAACACAGACAGTCTGATAGAACACAGACAGTCTGATAGAACACAAACATACAGTCTGATAGAACACAGACAGTCTGATAGAACACAGACAGTCTGATAGAACACAGACAGTCTGATAGAACACAAACATACAGTCTGATAGAACACAGACAGTCTGATAGAACACAGACAGTCTGATAGAACACAGACAGTCTGATAGAACACAGTCTGATAGAACACAGACATACAGTCTGATAGAACACAGACAGTCTGATAGAACACAGACAGTCTGATAGAACACAGACAGTCTGATAGAACACAGACAGTCTGACAGAACACATACAGTCTGATAGAACACAGACAGTCTGATAGAACACAGACAGTCTGATAGAACACAAACATACAGTCTGATAGAACACAAACATACTGATAGAACACAGACAGTCTGATAGAACACAAACATACAGTCTGATAGAACACAGACATACAGTCTGAACACAGATAGAACACAGACAGTCTGATAGAACACAAACATACAGTCTGATAGAACACAGACAGTCTGATAGACATACAGTCTGATAGAACACAGACAGTCTGATAGAACACAGACAGTCTGATAGAACACATACAGTCTGATAGAACACAGACAGTCTGATAGAACACAGACATACAGTCTGATAGAACACAAACATACAGTCTGATAGAACACAGACATACAGTCTGATAGAACACAGACATACAGTCTGATAGAACACAGACAGTCTGATAGAACACAGACATACAGTCTGATAGAACACAGACATACAGTCTGATAGAACACAGACAGTCTGATAGAACACAGACAGTCTGATAGAACATAGACAGTCTGATAGAACACAGACAGTCTGATAGAACACAGACAGTCTGATAGAACACAAACAGTGATAGAACACAGACAGTCTGATAGAACACAGACAGTCTGATAGAACACAGACAGTCTGATAGACAGTCTGATAGAACAGACATACAGTCTGATAGAACACAGACAGTCTGATAGAACACAGACAGTCTGATAGAACACAGACAGTCTGACAGTCTGATAGAACACAGACATACAGTCTGATAGAACACAGACAGTCTGATAGAACACAGACATACAGTCTGATAGAACACAGACAGTCTGATAGAACATAGACATACAGTCTGATAGAACACAGACAGTCTGATAGAACACAGACATACAGTCTGATAGAACACAGACACACAGTCTGATAGAACACAGACACACAGTCTGATAGAACACAGACACACAGTCTGATAGAACACAGACACACAGTCTGATAGAACACAGACACACAGTCTGATAGAACACAGACAGTCTGATAGAACATAGACATACAGTCACACACACACACACACACACACACACACACACACACACACACACACACACACACACACACACACACACACACACACACACACACACACACACACACACACACACACTTCCTCAGCCAGCGTGTTGCCATGCGTGCAGACAACTATTCTGCCTCAGTTTAATCTATGGTTGAATGAATGAACAGTAATTGTTTGGATGCAACCCAAACCTGTTGTTTTCCATCATTAAATGTTTGTATAAATCTGTCTGTGTGTGGTGGGTGTGGGGGGTGGGGTATGCAGTGTGTGTGTTTTGGTCTGCCTTCATCTGGCTTCCAGGCGGAAACTCAGCATTAATCCCTTAACGAGGGGAACTCGTAACTTCAACCAATCTGGCAACACAGTAGAGTACAGTTCCAACCCAACTAACCAGCTAACCAACCTGCTAACCCAACTAACCAGCTAACCAACCTGCTAACCCAACTAACCAGCTAACCAACCTGCTAACCCAACTAAACTTCTAACCAACCAGCTAGCCAACCAACCAACCAGCTAACCAACCAGCTAACCAACCAACCAGCTAACCAACCAACCAGCTAACCAGCTAACCAACCAACAAACTAGCTAACCAACCAACCAGCTAATCAACCAACCAGCTATCCAGTTAACCAACCAACTAGCTAACCAACCAACCAGCTAACTAGCCAACTAACCAACCAACCAACCAGCTAACCAACCAGCTAACCAGCCAGCTAACCAACCATCCATATGTAACTGATGTGAAATGGCTAGTTAGTTAGCGGTGGTGCACGCTAATAGCGTTTAAATCGGTGACGTCACTTGCTCTGAGACCTTGAAGTAGTTGTTCCCCTTGCGAGGAGAGGGTCCCCGGTTCGAGCCCAGGTAGGGGCGAGGAGAGGGACGGAAACTATTCTGTTACACAAACAACCAACTAACCAACAGCAACAATCTTCAGGATTCTCTAATTGTTTGAAACAATCTTTATTTGTGCCAATCTGGCAACCCAGCACACCAGCGGCAATGCAAATCAAGAATCCTCAGCATTTTAGGTTCTCCTCCATCAAATAAATATGTTTCTGAGGACCAACCTGGCAACCTACCTGGCAGTAAATAAACGTGAAAAATACTGAACTACATGCTTGGCTTGGCTGTTGGCAGGTTAGCTTTACTTAAGTTAATCAAACAATCACATTTGATTTGTTTAGCACTTTATACAAATGCATTTGTCATAACATGCTTAGTCCACAGCAACCCAGGCCTAAATCCCTTATAGAGTTTACAGAGGCAATATGAAGGAAATAAACACAGACTGATAGACCTCATATGTAAAACTTCTTCATCTCAGAGAATCACACAGACAGTCCTCTCTGTTGTCCCTGACCTCCACACAAAGGACAGTCCTCTCTGTGACCCCTGACCTACCATGTACCCTCCACACAAAGGACAGTCCTCTCTGTGACCCCTGACCTACCGTGTACCCTCCACACAAAGGACAGTCCTCTCTGTGACCCCTGACCTACCGTGTACCCTCCACACAAAGGACAGTCCTCTATGTGACCCTGACCTACCGTGTACCCTCCACACAAAGGACAGTCCTCTATGTGACCCCTGACCTACCGTGTACCCTCCACACAAAGGACAGTCCTCTCTGTGACCCCTGACCTACCGTGTACCCTCCACACAAAGGACAGTCCTCTCTGTGACCCCTGACCTACCGTGTACCCTCCACACAAAGGACAGTCCTCTATGTGACCCCTGACCTACCGTGTACCCTCCACACAAAGGACAGTCCTCTATGTGACCCCTGACCTACCGTGTACCCTCCACACAAAGGACAGTCCTCTATGTGACCCCTGACCTACCGTGTACCCTCCACACAAAGGACAGTCCTATCAGCTGTTTTACAGAGATATATTACAATACTTAACATCAATCAGTCCTGTCAGCTATTAATACGGTCTGTCCATTCCTCCCCTCTCTATGGTCTGTCCATTCCTCCCCTCCCCTCTCTCTATGGTCTGTCCATTCCTCCCCTCCCCTCTCTCTATGGTCTGTCCATTCCTCCCCTCCCCTCTCTCTATGGTCTGTCCATTCCTCCCCCTCTCTATGGTCTGTCCATTCCTCCCCTCCCCTCTCTATGGTCTGTCCATTCCTCCCCTCCCCTCCCCTCTCTATGGTCTGTCCATTCCTCCCTCCCCCTCTATGGTCTGTCCATTCCTCCCCTCCCCTCTATGGTCTGTCCATTCCTCCCCCTCTCTCTCTATGGTCTGTCCATTCCTCTCTTCTCCTCTCTCTATGATCTGTCCATTCCTCCCCTCCCCTCTCTATGGTCTGTCCATTCCTCCCTCCCCTCTCTCTATGGTCTGTCCATTCCTCCCCTCCCCTCCCCTCCCTCCCCTCCCCTCCCCCTCCCTCCCCTCCCCTCCCCCCTCTCTCTATGGTCTGTCCATTCCTCCCCTCCCCTCCCCTCTCTCTATGATCTGTCCATTCCTCCCCTCCCCTCCCTCCTCCTCCCTCCCCTCCCCCCCCCTCTCTCTATGATCTGTCCTTTCCACTCCTCCCCTCCCATCTCTCTATGATCTGTCCATTCCTCCCCTCCCCTCTCTCTATGATCTGTCCATTCCTCCCCTCCCCTCTATATGGTCTGTCCATTCCTCCTCCCCTCCCTCTCTCTATGATCTGTCCATTCCTCTCCTCCCTCTCTCTATGGTTTGTCCATTCCTCCCCTCCCCCTCTCTCTATGGTCTGTCCATTCCTCCCCTCCTCTCTATGGTCTGTCCATTCCTCCCCTCCCTCTCTATGATCTGTCCATTCCTCTCCTCCCCTCCCATCTCTCTATGATCTGTCCATTCCTCCCCTCCCCTCTATGATCTGTCCATTCCTCCCCTCCCCTCTCTATGATCTGTCCATTCCTCCCCTCTCCTCTCTCTATGGTCTGTCCATTCCTCTTTTCTCCTCTCTCTATGGTCTGTCCATTCCTCTCTTCTCCTCTCTCTATGGTCTGTCCATTCCTCTCTTCTCCTCTCTCTATGGTCTGTCCATTCCTCTCTTCTCCTCTCTCTATGGTCTGTCCATTCCTCCCCTCCCTCCCCTCCCCTCAACTCCCCTCCCCTCCCCTCTCTCTATGATCTGTCCATTCCTCCCCTCCCCCCTCTCTATGGTCTTCACTAACCATTCTCTCTCTCTCTCTCTCTCTCTCTCTCTCTCTCTCTCTCTCTCTCTCTCCCTTTCTTCATGATCTGCCCATTCATCTCCTCCTCTCCTCCCCCTTCATAATGAAATTAACAAGAGTCCTGCCCTTGTGTTCTTCCATAACGAGGAGAGTTTTTTCAAAAGCCAGGCTTTTCCCAGAGCTGGGTTTTCCACTCCCGGAATCTAATCAGGGTTCTAATGAAGAGTTATGCTAAAAGTTTTCATGAAGGACTGAAGTGGGATGCTCTCTGTTTCTGTCTATTTTTCTCTCTCTGTGTGTGTGTGTGTGTGTGTGTGTGTGTGTGTGTGTGTGTGTGTGTGTGTGTGTGTGTGTGTGTGTGTGTGTGTGTGTGTGTGTGTGTGTGTGTGTGTGTGTGTGAGAGGAGAAGGAAGGATAAGAGCGAGGGAGAGGGAAGGAGAAGGAAGGATAAGAGCGAGGAAGAGGGAAGGAGGAAGGAAGGACAGGAGCGAGGGAGAGGAGCGAGGGAGGGAGAGGGAAGGAAGGATAAGAGCGAGGGAGAGGGAAGGAGAAGGAAGGAGAGGAAGGAGGAGAGAGAGGAGAGGAAGGAGAGGAAGGAGAGAGGAAGTGAGGGAGAGAGAGAGGAGAGGAGGAGAGGGAGAGGGAAGGAGGGAAGGAGAGGAGCGAGGAGAGGGGGAGAGGAAGGAGAGGGAAGGAGAGAGGAGGAGAGAGGAGAGGGAAGGAGAAAGGAAGCGAGAGGAGGAGAAGGGGAAGGAAGGAGAAGGGAGGAGGGAGGAGGAGGAGAGAGGAAGGAGAGGAAGGAGAGAGGGGGAGAGGGAAGGAGAAGGAGGAGCGAGGGGGAAGGAGGAGGAAGGAGAGGAGGAGGAGAGAGGAAGGAGGAGAGGAGAGGAGCGGGAGAGGGAAGGAGGAAGGAGGAGGAGCGAGGGAGAGGGAAGGAGGAGGAAGGAGAGGAGCGAGGGAGAGGAAGGAGGGAAGGGAAGGAGGGAGAGGAGGAGAGGAGAGGGAAGGAGGAGGAGGAAGGAGAAGCGAGGGAGAGGAGGAGAAGGAAGGAGAGGAGCAGGGAGGGAGGGAAGGAGAGGAGAGGGAGGAGGGAAGGAGAGGAGGGAGAGGGGAGAGGAGAGGAAGGAGAGCGGGAGGAGCGAGGAGAGGGGGGAAGGAGAGGAAGGAGGAGGAAGGAGAGGAGAGGGGGAGAGAGGAGAGAGAAGGAAGGAGGAAGGAGGGAAGGAGGAGGAGGAGAGAGAGAGGAAGAGGAGGGAAGGAGAGGGAGGGAAGGGAGAGGGGAAGGAGAGGAGGAGAGGGGAAGGAGGAGGAGAGGGAGGGAAGGAGGAGGAGGAAGGAGAGGAGGGGGAGAGGGAAGGAGAGGAAGGAGAGAGGAGAGGGGAGGGAAGGAGAGAGGAAGGGAGGGAGAGGAAGGAGAGGGAGAGGGAGAGGAGGAAGGAGGAGGAAGGAGAGGAGCGAGGGAGAGGGAAGGAGGGGAAGGAGAGGAGGAGAGGAGGAGAGGAGGGGAAGGAGAGGAGGAGGAAGGAGAAGGAGGAGAGGAGGAGGGAGAGGGAAGGAGGAGGAAGGAGAGGAGCGGGAGAGAGGGAGGGGAGGAGGAGAAGGGAGAGGAGAGGAGGGGAAGGAGGAGAGAAGGAGGAGGGGAGGAGAGGGAAGGAAGGAGGAGGGGAGGGAGAGGGAAGGAGAAGAAGGAAGGAGAGGAGGAGAGGGAGAGGAGAGGGGAGAGGAGCGAGGAGAGGGAAGGAGAAGGAAGGAGAGGAGAGGAGAGGGGAAGGAGGAGGGAAGGAGAGAAGGGAGGAGGAGGGAGAGGGAAGGAGAGGAGAGGGAGAAGGAAGGAAGGAGAGGAGCGAGGGAGAGGGAAGGAGAAGGAGGGAAGGAGGAGGTAGAGGGAGAGGGAAGGAGAGGAGCGAGGAGGGAAGAGGGAAGGAGAGGAGGAGGGGAGAGGGAAGGAGAAGGAAGGAGAGGAGCGAGGGGAAGGAGGAGGAAGGAGAGGAGAGGGAGAGAGGAAGGAGGAGGGAAGGAGAGGAAGGAGGGGAGAGGAGGAGGAGAGGGAGAGGAGAAGGGAGAGGGAAGGAGGAGGAGGAGGAGAGAGGGAAGGAGAGGAAGGAGAGGAGAGAGGGAGAGGGAAGGAGAAGGAGAGAGGAGGAGAGAAGGGAGAGGAAAGGAGAGGAGAGGAGAGGAGGAAGGAGAGGGAAGGAAGAGGGAGAGGGAAGGAGAGGGAAGGAGAGGAAGGAAGGAGGAGGGAGGAGCGAGGGAAGAGAGGAGGAGAGGAAGGAGAGGAGCGAGGGAGAGGGAAGGAGGAGGAAGGAGAGGAGAGGAGAGGAGGAGAGGAAGGAGAGGGAGGGAAGGAGAAGGAAGAGGGAGAGGAGAGGGAAGGAGAAGGAAGGAGAGGAGAGAGGGAAGGAGGAGGGAGGAGAGGAGGAGGGAGAGGGAGAGGGGAAGGAGGAGGGAAGGAGGAGGGAAGGAGAGGGAAGGGAAGGAGAGGAGGAGAGGGAGAGAGGAGGAGAGGGAAGAGGAAGGAAGGAGAGAGGAGAGGAAGAGGAGGAAGGAGGAGAGGAGAGGGAAGGAGAGAGGAAGGAGAGGAGGAAGGGAGAGGGGAAGGAGAGGAAGAGAGGAGGAAGGAGGAGAGGAGGAGGAGGAAGGAGAGGAGAGCGGGGAAGGAGGAAGGAGAGGAGTGAGGGAGAGGGAAGGAGAGGAGGGAGAGGAGAGAAGGAGGAGAGGAGCGGAGAGGAAGGAGAAGGAAGGAGGGAGGAAGGAGAGAGGAAGAGAAGGAAGGAGGAGAGAGAGGGAAGAGGAGGAGGAAGGAGGGGGAGAGAGGGAAGGAGAGGAGAGCAGAGAGGGGAGGAGGAGGAAGGAGAGGAAGGAGAGGAGGGAAGGAGGAAGGAAGGAGAGGGAGAGGGAAGGAGGAGGAAGGAAAGGAGAGGGAGAGGGAAGGAGAAGGAAGGAAGGAGCGAGGGAGAGGGAAGGAGAGAAGGAAAAGAGGAGGAGGGAGGAGAAGGAAGGAGAGCGAGGGAGAGGGAAGGAGAGGAGGAAGGAGAGGGAAGGAGAGGAAGGAAGGAGGAGGGAGAGGAGGAGGGGAGAGGGAGGGAGAGGAGGGAGAGGGAAGGAGGAGGAAGGAGAGGAAGGAGAGGAGAGGAGGGAGGGAAGGAGGGAAGGAGAGGGAGAGGGAAGGAGGAGGAGGAGGGAAGGAGGGAGAGGAAGGAGAGGGAAGGAGGAGGAGAGGGAGAGGGAAGGAGAAGGAAGGAGAGAGGGAGAGGAAGGTGAGAGGAAGGAGAGGAGAGGGAGAGGAAGGAGGAGGAAGGAGAGGAGCGAGGGAGAGGGAAGGAAGGAGAGGAGCGAGGGAGAGAGGGAAGGAGGAAGGAAGGAGAGGAGAGAAGGAGGAGAGGAGAGGAAGGAGAGGGAAGGGAGGAGGAGGAGAGGAGAGGGAGAGGAGGAGGAGAGGGAGAGGGAAGGAGAGGAGAGGAGAGGAGGGAGAGGGAAGGAGAAGGAAGGAGAGGGAAGGAAGGGAAGGAGAGTGAGGGAGAGGGGAAGGAGGAGGGAGAGAGAGTGAGGAGAGGGAAGGAGAGGGGAAGGAGAGGAGCGAGGGAGAGGGAAGGAGGAAGGAAGGAAGGAGAGAGAGGGAGAGGAAGGAGAGGAAGAAGGAGAGGAGAGGAAGGAGGGAGGAGAGGAGAGAGAGGGAGAGGGAAGGAGAAGGAAGGAGAGAGAGCGAGGGGAGAGGGAAGGAGGAGGAGGAGAGGAGCGGGAGAGAGGAAAGGAGGAAGGAGGGAAGGAGGGAAGGAGGAGAGAGGGGAGAGGAGGGAAGGAGAGGAAGAGGGAAGGAGGAGGAAGGAGAGGAGAGAAGGAAGGAGGAGGAAGGAGAGGAGCCAGGGAGAGGGAAAGGGAAGAGAGGAGGAGGGAGAGGGAAGGAGAAGGAAGGAGAGGAGCGAGGAGAGGAAGGAGAGGAAGGAGAGGAGCGAGGGAGAGGGAAGGAGGGGAGAGGAGAGAGGGAGGAGGGAGAGGGAAGGGAGGAGAGGAAGGAGAAGGAAGGAGAGGAGAGAGGGAAGGAGGAGGAAGGAGAGGAGAGGGAGGGAGGGAAGGAGAGGAGGAGGGAGAGGGAGAGGGAGGGAGGAGGAGGAAAGGGAGGAGAGGAGGGGAGAGGGAGAGGAGGAAGGAGAGGAGCGAGGGAGAGGGAAGGCGAAGGAAGGAGAGGAGCGAGGGAGAGGGAAGGAGAAGGAAGGAGAGGAGAGAGGGAAGGAGGAGGAAGGAGAGGAGCGAGGGAGAGGGAAGGAGGAGGAAGGAGAGGAGAGGGGAGAGGGAAGGAGAAGGAAGGAGAGGAGCGAGGGAGAGGGAAGGAGAAGGAAGGAGAGGAGCGAGGGAGAGGGAAGGAGAAGGAAGGAGAGGAGCGAGGGAGAGGGAAGGAGGAGGAAGGAGAGGAGCGGGGAGAGGGAAGGAGGAGGAAGGAGAGGGGAGCGAGGGAGAGGGAAGGAGAAGGAAGGAGAGGAGCGAGGGAGAGGGAAGGAGAGGAGGAAGGAGAGGAGCGAGGGGGAGAGGGAAGGAGGAGGAAGGAGAGAAGCGGGGGAGAGGGAAGGAGGAGGAAGGAGAGGAGCGGGAGAGGAAGGAGAGGAGGAAAGGAGAGGAGAGGGAGGAGAGGGAAGGAGAAGGAAGGAGAGGAGCGAGGGAGAGGGAAGGAGAAGGAAGGAGAGGAGCGAGGGAGAGGGAAGGAGGAGGAAGGAGAGGAGCGAGGAGAGGGAAGGAGGAGGAAGGAGAGAGCGGGAGGGAGAGGGAAGGAGGAGGAAGGAGAGGAGGAGAAGGGAAGGAGAGAAGGAGAGGAGGAGGGAGGAAGGAGAAGGAAGGAGAGGAGAAGGGAAGAGGAAAGGAGAGAGCGAGGAGAGGAGAGGGAGGAGGGAGGAAGGAAGGAGGAGCGAGGAGAAGGAGGGAGGGAAGGAGAGGAGCGAGAAGGAGAGGAGGAGGGAGGAAGGAGAGGAGCGAGGGAGAGGGAAGGAGAAGGAAGGAGAGGAGCGAGAGGGAAGAGGGAGGAAGGAGAAGGAAAGGAGGAGGGAGAGGGAAGGGAGAGGAAGGAGAGGAGAGGGAGAGGAGGAGAGGAAGGAGAGGAGCGAGGGAGAGGGGAAGGAGGAGGAAGGAGAGGAGGAGAGAGGGAAGGAGGAGGAAGGAGAGGAGGAGGGAGGGGAAGGAGAGAGGAAGGAGGGAGGAGAGGAGAGGAGGAAGGAGGAAGGAGAGGAGAGGAGGGAGAGGGAAGGAGAGGAAGGAGAGAGAGGGAGAGGGAAGGAGAGGAAGGAGAGGAGGAGAGAGGAGGAAGGAGGAGGAGGGAGGGAAGGAGGGAGAAGGAGGAGGAGGAGGAGAGGAGAGAAGGGGGAAGGAAGGAGGGAGGAGGAGAGGAGAGAGGGAGGAGGGAAGGAGAGGAGCGAGGAGAGGAAGGAGGAGGAAGGAGAGGAGCGGAGGGAGAGGGAAGGAAGGAAGGAGAGCGAGGGAGAGGGAAGGAGGAGAAGGAAGGAGAGGAGCGAGAGAGGAAGGAGAGGAAGGAGAGGAGAGGGAGAGGGAAGGAGAAGGAAGGAGAGGAGCGAGGGAGGGAGGAGAGGAAGGAGAGGAGGAGAGAGGGAGAGGGAAGGAGGAGAAGATGAGGGAGAGAGAAGGAGGAGAGGGAAGGAGGAGGAAGGAGAGGAGCGAGGGAGAGGGAAGGAGAAGGAAGGAGAGGAGCGAGGGAGAGGGAAGGAGGAGGAAGGAGAGGAGCGAGGGAGAGGGAAGGAGAAGGAGGAGAAGGAGGGGAGAGGAAGGAGAGGAAGGAGAGGAGGGGAGAGGAAGGGAGAGGAAGGAGAGAGGGAGAGGGGAGAGAGGAGAGGGAAGGAGAGGAGCGAGGGAGAGGGAAGGAGAAGGAAGGAGAGGAGCGAGGGAGAGGGAAGGAGGAGGAAGGAAGGAGAGGAGCGAGGGAGAGGGAAGGAGAAGGAAGGAGAGGAGCGAGGGAGAGGGAAGGAGAGGAAAGGAGAGGAGCGAGGGAAGGAGAGGAAGGAGAGGAGCGGTAGAGAGGGAAGGAGGAGGAAGGAGAGGAAGTGGGAGAGGGAAGGAGGGGAAGGAGAGGAGCGGGAGAGGGGAAGGAGAGGAGGAGAGGAGCGGGAGAGGGAAGGAGGAGGAAGGAGAGGAGCGAGGGAGAGGGAAGGAGGAGGGAAGGAGAGGAGCGAGGGAGAGGGAAGGAGAAGGAAGGAGAGGAGCGAGGGAGAGGGAAGGAGAAGGAAGGAGAGGAGCGAGGGAGAGGGAAGGAGGAGGAGGGAGCGAGGAGAGGAGGAGAGAGAAGGAGGAGAGGAGGAAGGAGGAGGAGGAGGAGAGAGGGAAGGAGAGGGAAGGAGGAGCGAGGGAGAGGGAAGGAGGAGGAAGGAGGAGGAGGAGGGAAGGAGAAGGAAGGAGAGGAGGAGGAGAGAGGGGAAGGGAGAAGGAAGGAGAGGAGGAGAGCGAGGAGAGAGGGAAGGAGGAGGAAGGAGAGGAGA